>NC_089806.1:8178245-8193245 GCF_029633855.1 Hoplias malabaricus
TTACCAACCTACGACAAGAAGCCATTTCTGTCGTTCTCTATTAAACTGCCCCCTCTGGAGGACTTTGGCATTGGGCACGAGGTCTCTACTGTTGCTCTAAAGCCATACTATGTTTAGGGACATACCAGTGTTCTTCAGCTAATGGAGATAACTGCTATCTGCCCAGAAAAGATTACAGTGATGTCAGTTAGTGCCATAATAATAACTTATGTCCTTATTTAGGATTTTGGAACACTGTATTATCTTAAAATGCACATCAACGTGGGGAATCTGGAGCCCACCAACCCACGCACTGCGAAACAAGATGATGATTTTAAAGATGCCCCACCCCCTCCTTGGAGCCACTCCAATCACAGCGCTGGCTCCGCCTCTATGTGAGAGCACAAAGACGAGGTTAAACAAGAGTACGACCCACACAAGTAGCGCAGAGAAATCCGAGCAACTCACTGCTGTGCGCTCGGGGTCTGGGTGAACAGCGAGCGGCTCGTTATCATTTAAAGGAACAGGTCGGTCTGAACAGGGCTGTTTAGACCGGGAGAGAACGCTGCTGTGGGGTTTGGTCCTTGTGGTGTTTTGACCAAAGCAGGTCACAGATGTTTCATTAAAGACACAGAACTGTGGAAAAAAGGGGAGAATATGTCCCTTTAAAAGAGACTTTCGAGAGGAGTGTATTTAGCATGTGTGGGTGTGTGGGGGAGACTCTTGCAATCCCTCTGTTCTGCAGGAAGTCGGGGGGAAGTTCCCCTCCCGGCCGGTCGCCATCGTGTCCCGGTGGTTTGTATGGACCTGTGTGTGTGTGTGTGTGTGTGTGTGGCGGTGAGAGCGGAGGAGGAGGAGGGGGTGGGGAAGAATTCAGCACACACTGCTTTGGTGTGGGACATCTGGGGGAGGCCCACTTACTCAGCTTGAGCTTTCATGACCTCAGCAGCGGGACAAAATACTGTATGAAACTCTGTGACTCAATTTGAACTCGTACGCATTCCTCTGTGGAACCTATTAGAACCCAGTAAAAGTTCATTGATAAAATGGGATCAAAAAGATGGTTACATAGTGCAGTTTCTGCAGTGCTGAGTCCAGAGTAGTAAGGACATCACTACAAAGTAAACTATTACCTAGTGTTGCTTTAAGAGCCTAATTAGTGATGTGTATATTTGGGCTAATTAAGATAAGCCTTTTAAGTGAACACTAAAAGCGGGCTATTAGCATTTAGCAGAAACCTGAAAATCTCTGTTGGCTCTTTAACCCTTTGGGCCTAGGTGCGTGCTCTTGATATTTACATATTTGTAGCGTTTATTATCACTGGCGCTTGTAGTAATAAGCTTCGGTCAATGGTCATGTCGCCTTATGAACGATGTCCTAGAATATAACATTGTCAAAATAAGTCTGAGGCAACTTCACGGCACAAATAAGTGAGAGATATTTAGCTGGAGGCTGGCGTTTGCGTCCGAGTGTGTGCTGTCGCCTTCATAGACAACCGACTGTAACTCAGTGAGACAAGTCTGTCCACCCACAGACCTCAGAGTTTCTGAACTACGACTGCCCTCGGAGTATTTTTATACTTGGCTTTTATTAGGTATGCTACTGACTGACTGTAGAGATTCATAGAGATGTCACTCGGTTGATACCAGAGTGCTTTGGGAACTGATGGCGACATGATAAGCAGCTCCCACGTGTTCTTGCAACAGGGTTTTGTTTACGCTTGAACGGAAGCACTTTAAAAAGAGAGTTCACTTTGTAGCTCTCTGAGATTACGCTCACGTTAGAAGTCTTACCGCTACTACTCTTTAAAACACCTGGCCGTTTCTCAACAGGTTCAGGTCACAGGTTCATTCACAGAGAGAGAGAGAGCGGGTCAGATCTGAACGAAAGATCAGACGTATAAACAAAAACGGAGCTATGAGGGTCGTGAACAAGAGAGGAGTGAACAATAGTGAGGTAGCTAACTTTCTAAAATACCTCCGTGTGGTTCACTCTTTGGTTCACAGTTTATTTTTAAATGCAACACACCTCATGGAACTGGAGCTTGTAAATCAGTTAGTCACTCAGTCATTCAAAAAACAGACCACATAATCATTTAATGTGGGTGTTTCTTTCAGTCCCATTGCCACAGCTGTTTAAAATCGAGCACTGTTTTCATGCTGTTTGGCTTTTCTGAAAGAAGCATAATTCTGAAGAGCTCATTGATTTCAAACCTGGTAGGATTACAGGATGTTTGGTGAAGTTTCTTGCCACCTAGATACTTTAAAATCAACTGTGAGTGGTATTACTGAAAAATTGGAAGTATTTAGGAACCACAGCAACTCGTCCAAAAAGTGGCACACCATGTAAAGATACGGAGTGGTGGTCACCGTGTGCTGACTGAATAACTGAACAAAACACTAGACTGAGAACATAAACATCAAGGCTCTGACAAACTCCCAGCAACATTAGAAAACATATCTTTCATAAGCTTTAATGCTTATATTTACAATTCCATCCTTGTCAGTGAACTATATGGGGAAAAAAATGAAATAATTCATGAATAGTTCATTAATCGTAGTCAGGGTGGCATGGTGGCACAGCAGGTAGTGTCGCTGTCACTCCGGAGTGTCATCTTCCCATTTTCCTCCCATGGTCCTGTGAAGGACTGGCGCCCCCTCCAGGGTGTGTTCCCACTTTGCGCCCAGTGATTCCGGGTAGGCTCCAGACCCATTGTGACCCTAAACTGGATAAGGGTTACAGACAATAAATGAATGAATAATCGTAATCAAGGTAAAATATTCAGTTAATCATGATATTGATTTTCAGTCGTATCGTCCAGCACTACGACCCTGAGAATGATTAGAATATACAAAGGTTTTTAAAGCTTCTGCTGCACAATATGGACCCAACATCATGTGGGTTTTATATGTGTAAGGCACATTGAGGAATCCTCAGTATGATGGAAAACACTGGCCTTGTTTTGGCATGACTTTGACTGAAATTATTTGCCTATGCTGAATGACGCAAATCCTTGATTCATGTAGACACCTCTGGAGCTATTCAGACTGATTTGCATACTGCAATCTGATGTGAGATAATTATCAAAAGGCCAGTACTGATAACAGTTAACAAAATACACACCATTCAGGGCTATGGTCAACCAACAGACGACTCTAACAGAAAAAAGAAGGAATTTCCCTTTTCATACATCCGATAAGTGAACCCTCAGAGCAGAGTTGGTCCTGGTGAATTACAGCCCTGTGCTGAGGGAGCATTAATAGGCAGGACAGGGTCATTACCTGATTAATGGATAAACTGCCCTCCTGGAGAGCTGGGCTTAATCTTTCAGGTAAGAGAATGTCAAGTAAAACGTGTTTAATCAAACTACAGTTTGGATTTTGTTTATATGATGATGAAAAGCAATCTCCGAGAAGGTTATTGATCATATTGAGTTTTGCACACGCTGCTTGTGCAACCTAAATAGAGAAGTAGGAAATGAAATGGGGCACTCTGGACCAGCTGCATGTGAGCTTAAAGCATGGATTGGAGACTTATAAAAGCCCTCCAGCACTGGAGGGACTGAGCACTCTTCAGTACATGAGATGGTATGAAAACTTAATATCATGATTTTACAAGAGACAAAATGATCACAGTTATGAGTATTATCGCGGTTTTGTTAAATTGTGCTTGTTAAAAAGGATCAAAATAATGCCACCATGTTTTATACTGAACACAAATAAAATTAGCAGCACGTAAAAAAGACATAAATGAACAATAACGCTGCAGTCTTGTTATTACTCTCTTTGGCTTATGTAGGTGAGTTTAAGATAGTAATTGTATTAAGGTGTAACAGGTAATAAATAATTATAACTTAATAATCGTCCTTTTATATGGAAATATGTTTGCGTAGTTAAAATAAAGGCCACTTATTCTTAAGATTCATGTTTATTCCGAATAGCTCTTAGAAAGACAAAGAAAAATCTATTTTAAATGTAAATTTAAATAATTTAAGGTGGCTCTTAGTGTTAATATCAGTGGCAGAATGTTACCACGCTTTTGGTTCAATAAAGAAAGAGATCCAGACTTTGTAAAGGAACAGTTTAAGGTGTGAAAAAAGCATTCAAATATAATTATAGTGCCATTTCATTTGGAACAGAATGCAGATCCAGTAAACAAGGAACGCCCCTGGACGTTCAAAATAGGTCTAAAAGTAGTCTGTCTGTCAAGGACATATTTTAAACGTCAATGGACGTCCAAAATCCATCTTAATAAGTTAGTTAAGTGGTGACCAATCGATAATGTCAGTGGACGTCCAAAATGCGTTTTATACAAGTAATTTATTTCGGGACCAATTAATAACGTCAATGGACGTCCAAAATACGTCTAATAGTCGTCTTTTCAATGTCTGTGTTTGGACGTCTTTTCAACTTTCATTTTCAACCTTAAGAGAATGTTGATTAGACGGCAGTCATTACGTTATTTCAACGTTGAATCAACGGCTAATTGTTTACTGGGGAACAATTTAAGTTTGTAATTTTGGCTAGAAACCACCACATTTCTACAGCCACGTGTGTGTTTACAAGGGAATAATCCACAGCGACCCATTAACTTACTCCTCAGTCTTCAGGAGCTCAGGTGTGGTGCCCAATCTCACCTTCCCATCCTGATTTCACATAGCTCTGTCACCAATGCCGTGTTTCACCTGACAGAAAACCAACTCATATTACTTGTGGCTTGTGTTTTTGTGGCTGAATACCATCAGATCCTCACAGCAATGTTCCAGCATGTACTGTAAAGTCTTCACAAAGGGCTGCAGCTGTGAAACAGCAACAAACTTCCTCTTAATGCCTTTCATTTCAGAAGAAATATTGGCTAAGAAGATGTTCACAACCTTGTGGCCTCACGATGAACTTGTTTGGAAAATTAGGTTGGAAAATCATATTATATGTTTATATTATTTAGAAATATATGTACTTATTATATTGTAAAAAGTAAGGGCTTATTCCACAGCCATGGCTATATGAGCTTATATCGTCTGGAATTCAAGGCTGGGAATTTGGAGATGCAGATGTTTCATAAATCATAACGAGTGGCCTCTGCTGGAACTCGACTACGTCATGCAGATGTGTCGCCAAGCTTGTCTGGCTTTCTAACTTCACACAATTCACATTGTACCGTTTGAGACGCCTCCGGTTTGTTAATACTGCCCATTTGAATTTGAGGATGAAGAGCTGGAGACAGCATTGATCTGATTTGAGGAGCGAGTGGAAGACGAGGTCTGCACTGAACTCATTGTATGAGTGAAAATGGCATTTTCAGTTCCCCTCTCATTCAGTTTGCTTCCTCTAATCGAGAGCAGAGAGGAATGTGTTTCTAGTGGATGGTGGTGTAATGTGTGGTGGAGGAGGGTCAGTGTTGTGTGGATGGCCAGGTCCTGGCTGGACACTGAGCTTTGACTAACTGTGGTTGTTTAGACAGGTTACATTTTGCCCTGAGAGGGTGGAACCTGGACGGGCCACTTTTGAATCAAGCCTTACACACTAATGATATACAGAATGTAGTATGTACTAATCTTAGTAGTACATAGTAGAGTAGTACTAGAAGAGTTCAGCAGGCTAGTACACAAAATAGTAGTATACAACGGATTTATTACTAACACAATTTGGGAACTGCTGTGTACCGTATTTAGCCTCTGAGCACCAGTATTTCATAAAGCAGAAAGGGGCTTAAGCCAAGTCATAGCTGATTGTTTACATCGTTGTTGAGGAATAAACTGTGTAAATATGATTTGTCACCAAGATTTATGTGCTCTTTATGAATCTGGAGGTGTCAAGTTTGAGTGAGAGTTTAAAATGCTGCAAGACAGGAAGACGGAATATGGTCCAAAGCCTGAAAGCTAAGTCGCTACACATAATAATCATTTACTATAGACGCTTGCACATAAATCGACACATATACCTGTCATTACAACTCACCTGAACCTACGTTAACATCTATAAAGGCTCAATCCAGTCTTAAGAGCTGCTTTAGTCTGTTTCACTCCAGAACTGCTGCTTACTGAATAAACCCTTGTGTGTTGTTTAGACAGGCTAATGAACACTGCCCTGTAGTAAACATATGACGGGAGGTCAGTTCAGACAGATTCTAGTGGTCTGTGGACTCCCGATGCTACTAAAGATAACAGCCTCTTGCTCCGTGTGCTGAACGAAACACTTTGTTATCACAGTGGAGTTTCTGTCTCTGTGTGTGAGCCTCAGACAAGATGCTTTTGTTCCTGCGAATAGCTGCAAGGCATAAAGCCACCAGGAAACAGCTTCAGTCTGCTCAACCCCGTGCACTGCTTTCCTGCTCTATGTACGACACACAGAGAGATTAAACAAACAGACGGCTGTACGCTGAGGAACAGGACGAGGAGTCGTGGACCAGGACCGTCAAACACTTTTAATTAAGTGTGCTGTTGTGTGTTTAACGCTACAGCCGTCAGTGTGTGTGTAGATGCGGATCACCTCAGGGCACTAACCTGTTACTCACTCATTCACTGCTCACTTACTCACTCACTCATATCAATCACAGTGCTCCACATGAGGTGCTGCCCACCAGGGACCCATCATGTGTCAAAGTGTTAAAGAAACGCTAGGTGAGGTTTGGTGTTTTTTGCTCCTAGGCTCCCCCTGCAGTTGGAAAGTGTAAATCACATTTACAGCACTGTCCAGAAATCGAGGAGGGGTGAGGGAAGGGTGGGGTTTTTTTCTACCGTTCTCCAGAAGTTACACAGTGCAGTTTCTGCAGTGCTGAGCCCAACCCAACCATTTCAAAGCCCACATGCTCCAAAATTGCAAAGCACACACGACTGTTTTTATTAAACAGAGCAAAGGAAGGTGTGTCTTCAGTCCCTTCTGCAGTCACCGAGAACCCTGAACTGTTTGATTGAATCAGTTAAAGCATGTACAAAAAATAGTGTTTGAGTAAGTTTTATTTGAGTCACTGCCGGCTCCACCCACTAGCTCGGCCTAGCCCAGTCACAGAGGCTACCGGGCTGGGAGGGTGAAGGCAGCACGTGTTTCCTCTGAGGCACAGGAAAGCAGCCTCTTTTGAAAGTGCTGCAAACACAACAAAACTGAAGCTCAACACACTTGGAGGAGAACGTTCACTGCTCAGTCCTGTTACGTTAGCTTAGAGATCATTAGAGATCTGTTCTTCCAATCTTTAGAGAGAAAGAGCTTTCCTCCCACAGTCCAAACACACACATGTCAGTAGGGCTATTCAAAAGGTGTCTCCAGGTGTGTGTGTGGGATATTGTCCACAGGTGTGAGTGTGTGAGTGACTGGGTGAGTGTGTGACACTGTCCACAGGTGTGAGTGTGTGAGTGACTGGGTGAGTGTGTGACACTGTCCACAGGTGTGTGTGTGAGTGACTGGGTGAGTGTGTGAGTGACTGGGTGAGTGTGTGCCACTGTCCACAGGTGTGAGTGTGTGAGTGACTGAGTGAGTGTGTGACACTTTCCACAGGTGTGAGTGTGTGAGTGACTGGGTGAGTGTGTGACACTGTCCACAGGTGTGAGTGTGTGAGTGACTGGGTGAGTGTGTGACACTGTCCACAGGTGTGTGTGTGAGTGACTGGGTGAGTGTGTGACACTGTCCACAGGTGTGAGTGTGTGAGTGACTGGGTGAGTGTGTGACACTGTCCACAGGTGTGTGTGTGAGTGACTGGGTGAGTGTGTGAAACTGTCCACAGGTGTGAGTGTGTGACACTTTCCACAGGTGTGAGTGTGTGAGTGACTGGGTGAGTGTGTGACACTGTCCACAGGTGTGAGTGCGTGAGTGACTGGGTGAGTGTGTGACACTGTTCACAGGTGTGAGTGTGTGAGTGACTGGGTGAGTGTGTGACACTGTCCACAGGTGTGAGTGTGTGTGTGACTGGGTGAGTGTGTGACACTGTCCACAGGTGTGAGTGTGTGAGTGACTGGGTGAGTGTGTGAGTGACTGCTTGAGTGTGTGAGTGACTGGGTGAGTGTGTGACACTGTCCACAGGTGTGAGTGTGTGAGTGACTGGGTGAGTGTGTGAAACTATCCACAGGTGTGAGTGTGTGTGTGACTGGGTGAGTGTGTGACACTGTCCACAGGTGTGTGTGTGAGTTACTGGGTGAGTGTGTGAAACTATCCACAGGTGTGAGTGTGTGTGTGACTGAGTGAGTGTGTGACACTGTCCACAGGTGTGAGTGTGTGAGTGACTGGGTGAGTGTGTGAAACTATCCACAGGTGTGAGTGTGTGTGTGACTGAGTGAGTGTGTGACCTTGTCCACAGGTGTGAGTGTGAGTGACTGGGTGAGTGTGTGAAACTGTCCACAGGTGTGTGTGTGAGTGACTGGGTGAGTGTGTGAAACTGTCCACAGGTGTGAGTGTGTTACACTTTCCACAGGTGTGAGTGTGTGAGTGACTGGGTGAGTGTGTGACACTGTCCACAGGTGTGAGTGTGTGAGTGACTGGGTGAGTGTGTGACACTGTTCACAGGTGTGAGTGTGTGAGTGACTGGGTGAGTGTGTGACACTGTCCACAGGTGTGAGTGTGTGAGTGACTGGGTGAGTGTGTGACACTGTCCACAGGTGTGAGTGTGTGAGTGACTGGGTGAGTGTGTGAGTGACTGCTTGAGTGTGTGAGTGACTGGGTGAGTGTGTGACACTGTCCACAGGTGTGAGTGTGTGAGTGACTGGGTGAGTGTGTGAAACTATCCACAGGTGTGAGTGTGTGTGTGACTGGGTGAGTGTGTGACACTGTCCACAGGTGTGAGTGTGTGAGTGACTGGGTGAGTGTGTGAAACTATCCACAGGTGTGAGTGTGTGTGTGACTGAGTGAGTGTGTGACACTGTCCACAGGTGTGTGTGTGTGAGTTACTGGGTGAGTGTGTGAAACTATCCACAGGTGTGAGTGTGTGTGTGACTGAGTGAGTGTGTGACACTGTCCACAGGTGTGAGTGTGTGAGTGACTGGGTGAGTGTGTGAAACTATCCACAGGTGTGAGTGTGTGTGTGACTGAGTGAGTGTGTGACACTGTCCACAGGTGTGAGTGTGTGGGTGACTGGGTGAGTGTGTGACACTGTCCACAGGTGTGAGTGTGTGAGTGACTGGGTGAGTGTGTGAAACTATCCACAGGTGTGAGTGTGTGTGTGACTGAGTGAGTGTGTGACCTTGTCCACAGGTGTGAGTGTGAGTGACTGGGTGAGTGTGTGAAACTATCCACAGGTGTGAGTGTGTGTGTGACTGAGTGAGTGTGTGACACTGTCCACAGGTGTGAGTGTGTGAGTTACTGGGTGAGTGTGTGAAACTATTCACAGGTGTGAGTGTGTGTGTGACTGAGTGAGTGTGTGACCTTGTCCACAGGTGTGAGTGTGAGTGACTGGGTGAGTGTGTGACACTGTCCACAGGTGTGAGTGTGTGTGTGACTGAGTGAGTGTGTGACCTTGTCCACAGGTGTGAGTGTGAGTGACTGGGTGAGTGTGTGACCTTGTCCACAGGTGTGAGTGTGTGTGTGACTGAGTGAGTGTGTGACCTTGTCCACAGGGGTGATTGTGTGTGTGACCGGGTGAGTGTGTGATGCTCTGTCCAGGGTGTGCTCCTGTCTATCACGAGAGATTTCGAGTAGTCTCCCAATGAATAAATGAATGAATGAATGAATGTGACTGAAAGTGTGTAGAGAAGTGTCAAGTACACAATGCAGAGTGCGTGAGTAGAGTTGGGAAGTTCCCACACCAGCAGCTGTTCACATTCATTGTTTTGGAGGAAATCGTGGAGTGTTATTAATGAAGTAAACACACTGAGTTCCAGGAGGAGACATGTTTCCAGACCAGGTGATCTGCCGTGTGTGTGTGTGGGTGTGTGTGTGTGTGAGCAGATACAGAAGTATTTGTTTATGTTTTAAATTTTTTTTTGTGCTATGACAGCATGAGCAAACTCATAACGCACAGACTGCAGCTTGTGTGGACGCTCATGGTCCTCCTCCCCCCTGGACAATAGACCTCCGTCATTCCCGGAGAACCGGCCCGAGTTGATGTTTCATGCAGCTGCTGATTCACTCCCGGGCGCTCTGGTTCTGGTTCAGTTGATTTGGCTCTTCTTGACTTTTGCACTTCCTGCAGTTAATGGTAACTTTGGTTAATGACAACATGAGGTTACAATAAATGACACGTCCAGGGGAAAATCCCGAGGTCAGGGATGTTCGTGTACACCCACTGGAAAAAGATGAAGCGATGCACACTCTGCTGCAGACCCCACACGCTTCAGGTGTGCTTCAGGTAATGAGGCGGGGCCATGTGATGATATGTTGATACCGTGATTAAAAACAAGTCACTTTACAGTTAGAGTGCATCATGGCTATCGTCGACAGCAATGAACACCTGCATTCGTTTCCACACACCACATGGCCAAAAGTGTGCGGACACCCGCTCGTCTAATATTCCAGGTTAAATGAAGGCGTCTAATAGGGAGTTTGCTTTCATTTGCTGCAGCATTCATCTCTACTCTTCTCAGAGAGATGTAGATTAGATTTTCGAACATTGCTGTGAGGATCTGAGCGCATTAAACAAAGAAAACAGGTGAGGTCTGTCTGATGTAGCAGGACTAGTTCAGGATCACAAACACCGCTCCAGCACATCCCAAAGGTCCCATGAATGTCCGTTTCTAATGGTATTGCTTTTCTATAGAGATTTAAGGTCATTGTAAACAGAATGGTGATACCTTACATTCATTCATTCATACATTCATTTATACATTGTCTGTAACAGATCCAATTCAGAATGACAAATGTTGTGTATTTAAGATGTTTTAAACAGTCCCAGGAGGCGTCTGATTGTTCTGCTGTTGAGGTAAAGACTGCACTGTGGTAAACGTTCTCCAATGAAACAACGAAACATCTTCAATGAAATCTTTTATGTCACAGGGCACTTCCAGATGTTCTTGTGCTTCCCGACAGTTGCTTACATCATCAGGCAGGTTTACCCAGTCTGTGTCGGTTTATATAATGTTCGTATGTTGATGTGTTTGAGATTAGATGATTGATTAGACGATGATGATTCGATCAATAGGGGATTGGTGTGTGTGGAGGAAATAGAGCTGTGTGTATGACAGGATCTGTGTGTATCAGAAATATATGATACTGCATGGACTAAAACATGTTTGCACACTCATACTGTGAGGGATAGGGTTATTCTAAGGTTAGGTCAAGGGCTAGTGTTAGGGTTAGGGTGGTAATAGGTTAATGTTAGGGTCAGTCTCTACAAAATGATTGGGAGTCTAAGTTGTGTTCAAACAAAGCATGAAAGCATATTTAACTTCTGTGTATGTGGGCGGCACGGTGGCGCAGCAGGTAGTGTCGCAGTCACACAGCTCCAGGGACCTGGAGGTTGTGGGTTCAAGTCCTGCTCCGGGTGACTGTCTGTGAGGAGTTGGTGTGTTCTCTCTGTGTCTGCGTGGGTTTCCTCCGGGTGACTGTCTGTGAGGAGTGTGGTGTGTTCTCTCTGTGTCTGCGTGGGTTTCCTCCGGGTGACTGTCTGTGAAGAGTGTGGTGTGTTCTCTCTGTGTCTGCGTGGGTTTCCTCCGGGTGCTCCGGTTTCCTCCCACAGTCCAAAAACACACGTTGGTAGGTGGATTGGCGACTCCAAAGTGTCCGTAGGTGTGAGTGAATGTGTGTGTGTCTGTGTTGCCCTGTGAAGGACTGGCGCCCCCTCCAGGGTGTATTCCCACCTTGCGCCCAATGATTCCAGGTAGACTCTGGACCCACCACGACCCTGAACTGGATAAGGGTTACAGATAATGAAAGAACGAATGAATGTATGTGTGTTAGATTGTTTTAAATCAAAATATAAAGAATGTGCACAGTCATGCACTGAAATTTTAACACCTGTAGTCCAGCAACAAGAACACAACTATCCCTGGACTTCTTATGTGGCTAGTGTATTGTGACCCCCCCCCCCCCCTCCATCACACCATGATGCTGGTCCTCGAACAACAGAACTGGGTAGTTAGCAATCTCCTCCAAGCGTGTTGAGCTCCAAAGAAGCTGTAAACTCTGGGTAATAGTCTTCACCAAAGCTTTCTTGGTGCTCTGAGAGCAGCTGTTACTCTGACCCTCAGAAATGCACCTCACAGGAATCTAACTCCACCTTAAACACAGGGCCTCAATTCACACCAGAAATTACCAAACAGCTCATGAATGCACAACTGTGTCTTTGTGTGCGGTGCAGTAACAAGGTGCAGAATGACTCTCCTTTACAGTCGTGGCTCGGTTTGCTCAAATATATTCAAATATTAACTTATACCTGCCATTTCTCTGCCGTTTCCAGGGCACAACACTGATGTTAATGGCGGTATTTACAATCTGTGAATATTAAAAGTGGCTTTTCTGCACAGGCCACATTTAATGTTTCATACATTTCCAAAGAAATTAATCAGTAATTATGTATTAAAATGTGTCTAAGTGTCAAGGCATGCCTTAAGCGTTGCACATCACACTTTATGTATTTTCCAGCACTTTCCTTGGGTCTTTTATGATGTGAGCACTGCGCTGGAGTGGTGTGTAAAACGTAATGGCTCTTTACTTGGCTTTTGGAGAATGGTTTTTGGCGTTTCTCTGTGGAAATACAGTAAACATGGCCTCAAAAGGTGGCTTTTATGAATCCGCTGCTTCAACTCAAGTATATGTGCACTTGACTCCCAGCTGGTGGTTTTGTGTGTGTGTGTGTGTGTGTGTGTGTGTGTGTGTGTGTGTGTGTGTGTGTGGTATCCTCCCTCACTTTTACAGACATATATTAATGTACATTTACTGATGGATGTGGGTTACAGTTGGGGCAGGACCCGAGCTGATAATTGTTAAGAGTTATTAGTGTTTATTTTTATACTGAAAGGTGAGTCGTGCACGAAGTGTGTAACACAGTGATACGTCACATGTTAAAGATGTGTCATGATGATGTGCTGCTATGAAGATTGTTGACATACTCCTCTAGGGGGCCCCGGTGAGTAATGTTTGTTTACTTAAGCAGAGCTCTTAATCAGCTAATCAGCCAGTTACATATTATTGGCTTGTACTTCAGAAGTTCTATTAAAAAATAAGTTTTAATGTCAGATAACCGTCACCTACTAATTCACGATCAATAGTTGACGGTTACTCCTGCTTACTTTGTAGAAATTCCTCAAAATGATATAAACCGTAACACATTAGCTTCTGAGTGTTATTAAATATTGCAGATATTACCGTATGTATTTATGCAGCTGAGGAAATTAAACTAGCCTTTACATTTGTGAAGAAATTCAAACCTGTGGGAAATCTCTTTCTCAGTGGATTCTGTTAGACACAAAGAGACATAGAAAGCATATTAATTTTCATGCGTATTTTCAGTGTTTATTGCAGAGCAGCGCTGACACACGCACACACTCCTGCCTGTCCTCAGTCCATTAGCTGGGTTTTTTAAGCTTGGAGCACTCTCGTGACCATCAGTGGGGCCTTAGTCAGCTGTTAATGGATTTAATGACCCTTTCATTTTTAAACCCGAGCTCAACAGCTTGTTGATCATTATCAAGGACCAGAAACAGGGCTGTTTTCTGCCCAACATTTGCCTCCTATAGGAAAACAAGACTGTGTGTGTGTGTGTGTGCGTGGTCTGTATGTCTGTGCATGCTGTGTAGTGTCTTTTTTGTTAGCATGCTGTGCTACTGCTATGGTAACCGAGGCCAAAGATCAAATAAAGCTTTCCAGTGTTTCCAGGGTGATTACCAAGCGGCTGGGTGAAGTTGGCTAATGCAGCTAGCTAACACGTAATAGAAGCTTGTAGCCTTATGTTAGCATAGCTCAACCAATCTGTTATGTGTAAACAGGGAGCAGCTCAAATAACTATAAACAGTAGCAGGCACTTTGCAGCCTGCATGTGTCATATATGATTAGTTCTGGATCAAAATCCACTCTAGTGCCATCCTAAACATGGATGTAGTCCCATCAGTCCAAACACAGTTCCACCGCTCTGTAGCACAACGTTGAGGGGGTTTATACTCCTGTGTTTAGCGCCCCATGCTAAGTGTTGACATAGATGAGCACAGGCTCATGTGCAGCTGCTCCACATTAAGGAATTTCATGTTATTATTCTCTATAGATGGGTTTTTACCTCAGAGTTAAAGGAAAAAATGTAATTATATCAGAGCTTTCTAAAGATTTGTACATCAGTGTAGGTTTGTCAAGTTAGCAATGAGCTAGCGGTAGCATTATTATGTGAAACTGGACCCATGAGGGCCAGGACCTAGAAGCTGTCTGGCCTAGACACCTGGTTTAACCGGAGATGTGTTTTATTTTAGTGGAATACTCTAGAAAAACGCTGCCCTGCTGGGATTAGACTGTTTTTACTCTTTCTGTGCTGACCTGAGAACAGTTCTGCTAACTGAGGTGTATTAGCTGAGGTTAGGGTTGTGGAGTGGGGCTTGTTCCTGGAGCAGGGATTATCCCGGGACAGACCACTCGACACTATTATACAATTCCCATCAAGAGGCTGACTTTGATCCGCCAGGCTTTTAAGTGATTAACCGCTCAGTGGAGAGATTTGAAGTGTTTTTCAGTAATTGTAATTTTTTAAATTGTGTCGTCTTCAAAGCGTCTGAGCTGTGGCCTCCTGCTTTTGGGAGAGAGAAACGAACATTTCGCGTGATCGTGGGGGAGCACAAAGCTGGTAGCATTTCCTGCCACACCTGCTGTTCATCCATTAACTGAAAACAATGATGTGTCAGGAGTCGGCTTAGTGGCTTAGAAGCCTCCTTCTTTCAAAGTGCTGCCATTAAAGAAACGACTGCGGCGAAACCTGCTGAACCACTGGTAAAAGAGCTCTCAGAGAACTGTAACACACGCACAGCCTTTTACTTCTTTCACTCCTTGCTCTTCAGAAACTTAGGGTATTGTAACATCGTAACTCCACACCTCTAACATTACAGGAGACGGAGAAACACTCGTAACTCATAATGGATGTCAAGGCAGCTGTTGTTGGAGTAATTTAGGGATTTTCTCGTGGTCC
>NC_089806.1:8198245-8203245 GCF_029633855.1 Hoplias malabaricus
TGCATTGGTTACCCACACTAGCCCTGTATCTCCAGAGCAAAACCTATGAAGCAAACATTGGACACCACTTTTATATTGTCTTAACTACAGCTGGGGCTAGACGAAAATTATATAAATGATATTTTTGCTGTTCATTTAACGGTATGTGAGCTAGATCTCTTTATGCGTAATCCACGGTTGGTTGCATGTGTGCCATTTAATTTGTTTACAGGTCTGTATAATGTAAACTACATTAGTTTATTTTATTGTGCCTTTTTATAATCCAAAGCCAATGGGGCTTATGCAGAACTGGGCGTCCAGAGCTTGACCTGGATTTAGTAACCGATACATTCTGGCAGCTGCAGTGAAATCAATGGCTTGTTCTGTGCTGTTTCTGCCGGTTTGCTGTGTGAGCTTGTGGAGAGGTTTGATGCCTGAGTTCTTGTGTTTTTAGCATAGAGTCCTTAACAAGGGTGTGCTTGCTGCTGAGGGGAGGCAGTAATGAAATGATGATCCCTTCTTGCACGGTCGGTGAACCAGCACAGTTTACATTTTTAATGCACCCTAATGCTAATGTTAAGCTGGGCCTGATTCAGTTAGTTTCCACAGTCATCAGTATGAAGTAAACAGAGGGCTAGTTTAAAGCGTTAGACCCCTATCATCAACTTTATTGTTTAGTTAACTTTGAAATTTGAGGTATTTTTGTACTAGCACCTCCAACAACTTGTTTACTATAACTTTTTCCATGGCTAACAACCATTTCAGTTAATTAGGTGACAGGATAATGATAAGAGTAGCATTGTTAGCCTGCTGATTAGCCGTAACACTTGGTGTACTTTGTTAGTTTTGAGGTTATTAAATATTGACTTTGTTCTGTGAAGCGTGGGGTATAGCATGTCTGCTAATACACCATTGCTGCCCTGTGTGTGTGTGTGTGTTCTGGCAAAAAAGAAAAACATTCATACTGCTGAACAAGATGTAACTGTTTAGCTGCTAGCTTTGCTTGTTTGGTTCAGATACATTGTACATTGGATTATAGCAATAAGTGCTGTGTTGTTTTAGCTGTGGATAGCAGCCTGTGTTTTGGAGCGATGCTAAACTGTGCTACTGATCCCAGAGGAATATTTTATGTCTCAAATGTTGCTCTTTGATGATTCTGAAGACATAATAGCATTAGCTTATTATTAGCTTCTATTAGCTTCAGTTCCTACAGTTCTTGGTCTAAACTTAGAAATGTTTGAAGTTATATTGAGATTCATATCAACAGTTCAGTAGACACGAGAAAGACTAGAAAAGCAGTTCTGAGCTCAATGTGAGCATTTACTGAGATCTAAAATTGTTGTGACATTATGATGATTCCTGGGCTCTTTCTCAGGAGAAACATCTGCGCTGCCGGAGACGTCATCTAAAGTCTCATTTGTCTCACTGGAAGTAACTGCAGAGATACTGAGAAGCTCTTTTAATTTTTTTCCTGCGAGGATGAATTGTCTGGTGTTGTCCAGAGCTGAGGTTTGATGTTTTAGCCGGAGGAGTGTTTTGTGGCCAAGTGGCTGTTATTCTGTGCTGATTGTAGAGTGTTGTGGCAGGGCTTCAGGCATTATTGATGACCGAGGGCAGATGAATGGCTGGCCTGCTAATGAAGAGCTGCCAAAGGCTTGGGTTTCCAGCTTACGCTCTTTCAGCTGCACACGCGATTTGTACAGAAAGGCCATATGATCCGGCTAGAGCCAGGCTAGTTGTGTGAAAAGTCTTGGCGACTCTGGTCAAGTTACATATTGTGTTGATTCTCTACTGTGACACATTCTCTACAGAGAATATCACGGCGTACGACCGTATCACAATGTAGGGAGTCTGAATGTTGTGGACTTGTTTTTCCAAACTGATAATGTTGTAGGAGAAGGATAAACATGTTCGAAATGTTAATGTAAGTAATTATAATAAGGTTTTATTCCATGTAATTTTGGACCATTTCATGTGTGTTGCAGAATGATAGCTCTGTGAATAACAGGGCTGTCCTGAATACCATTTTGAGGGATTCAGCGCTGTGTACGTAATAATCGACGAATGTACATACTCAACGAACCTATATCTGAATACCCAGAACAACAGAACACAACAACAACATTCATTCATTCATTCATTATCTGTAACCGCTTATCCAATTCAGGGTCGCGGTGGGTCCAGAGCCTACCTGGAATCATTGGGCACAAGGCGGGGAACACACCACACTCTTCACAGACAGTCACCCGGAGGAAACCCACACAGACACAGAGAGAACACACCACACTCCTCACAGACGGTCACCCGGAGGAAACCCACACAGACACAGAGACAACACACCACACTCCTCATAGACAGTCACCCGAAGGAAACCCACGCAGACACAGGGAGAACACACCACACTCCTCACAGACAGTCACCCGGAGGAAACCCACACAGACACAGGGAGAACACACCACACTCCTCACAGACAGTCACCCGGAGGAAACCCACGCAGACACAGGGAGAACACACCACACTCCTCACAGACAGTCACCCGAAGGAAAGCCACACAGACACAGGGAGAACACACCACACTCCTCATAGACAGTCACCCGAAGGAAACCCACGCAGACACAGAGAGAACACACCACACTCCTCACAGACAGTCACCCGGAGGAAACTGCAACACTACCTGCTGCGCCACCGTGCCGCCCTCAACAACAACATACAAATGTTTAATGTTTAAAACGTTTAATGTCTAATTGTATCGTCTTTGTCTCGTTCCAGTTCCCAGAATGTGGATTCTTTGGCATGTACGACAAGATCCTGCTCTTCCGCCATGATTTAAACTCAGAAAACATTCTGCAGAGGTTAACGTCAGCAGAGGACATCCACGAGGGGGATCTCATCGAGGTGGTGCTCTCAGGTGAGTGCGGGCAGGTCTTTGACTCTGATTGGAGGAAACGGGTTGTCTGGATTGGTTGTTGATGTTGTTGGTGTGAGGTCATAGTTCATGTGAACATTTGTGAATTGATGCTGAATCTAAACGTCCATGACTTTATTATTCTTGGGTTTTTCATATATTTCTTTTTTGTTTTCTTGTGGTTTCCATGTTTTTAACTATAAATAAACGTGGATTTACATAGCTGCTTGAATGCTTATACCAAAATAAGTGAGTTTTTATCGTACAGTACCGGTCTAAAGTTTGGACACGCCTGGTTCATTTTGTCTCGTTCCTCTTAAAGTCTTCACTGACGTAAGTTTGGAATCACATGTCTTATTTATATTCATGTGAATATGCAGTTATCAGTTTACAGCCGTTTTTCACATGTAGCCTATCTCAGTATTTGATCACGATCACCTACATATGAGGCATCCTGGATTTTAAATCTGTTGCTAGCTTTGGCAGCTCGTCACATCTGGGCTTATCGAAAACTGCTTAATGATTATTGAATAATTATTGGTATTAATTTGTACTCATAAGTGATGTAAACTTACACAGGTTTCACACCTTGATCATGGTACATTACTCATTCATTATCTGTAACCCTTATCCAGTTCAGGGTCGCGGTGGGTCCAGAGCCTATCTGGAATCATTGGGTGCAAGGCAGGAATACACCCTGGACACAGGGAGAACACACCACACTCCTCACAGACAGTCACCCAGAGGAAACCCACGCAGACACAGGGAGAACACACCACACTCCTCACAGACAGTCACCCGGAGGAAATCCACGCAGACACAGAGAGAACACACCACACTCCTCACAGACAGTCACCCGGAGGAAACCCACACGGACACAGGGAGAACACACCTCACTCCTCACAGACAGTCACCCGAAGGAAACCCACACGGACACAGGGAGAACACACCTCACTCCTCACAGACAGTCACCCGAAGGAAACCCACGCAGACACAGGGAGAACACACCTCACTCCTCACAGACAGTCACCCGGAGGAAACCCACGCAGACACAGGGAGAACACACCACACTCCTCACAGACAGTCACCCAGAGGAAACCCACGCAGACACAGGGAGAACACACCACACTCCTCACAGACAGTCACCCGAAGGAAACCCACACGGACACAGGGAGAACACACCTCACTCCTCACAGACAGTCACCCGGAGGAAACCCACGCAGACACAGGGAGAACACACCTCACTCCTCACAGACAGTCACCCGGAGGAAATCCACGCAGACACAGAGAGAAAACACCACACTCCTCACAGACAGTCACCCGGAGGAAACCCACACGGACACAGGGAGAACACACCTCACTCCTCACAGACAGTCACCCGAAGGAAACCCACACGGACACAGGGAGAACACACCTCACTCCTCACAGACAGTCACCCGGAGGAAACCCACGCAGACACAGGGAGAACACACCACACTCCTCACAGACAGTCACCCGGAGGAAACCCACGCAGACACAGGGAGAACACTCCAGACTCCGAGCGGGAGTCGAACCCACAACCTCCAGGTCCCTGGAGCTGTGTGACTGAGACACTACCTGCTGCACCACATTGCCGCCCTGGTACACTACCGCACTGTTTATATTGAGTAACAGTGGACTAAAAACGACAAAAACCTTCTCCAAATGTAGGTCTCGCCACGGCAACATCTGGGAATCTCTTCTAAAGGGTACACAGGCAGATTGAAGGGTAGAGATCAGAGATGTAGGCTAATGAATAGGTGTGTCCAGACTTATCTGCTGCTGTATGGTTGATCATGCTCTTCCCTATTCTCTGGTTTTACTAGAAAAACAGCTCCTGGCCTTGACAGTGTGTGTGTGTGAGAGAGAAAGAGAGAGACAGATGTGGACAACATTGCTGGTATTCAGCCGATGTCTTTTGATGGTCCTGGTAGTTTTCTTCACCCTCTATTGCACCCACTTCAACTTCAGAAGGGGTTGTTAGTTAGCTCTTCATTTGCATCAGGTGGTAATTATATTCAAACAAAATCATCACTTATCTTTTAAACATCCCAATTCAGTCTCAATTTTTTGTGATCTGCTTATGCCTCTCCAAACA
>NC_089806.1:8208245-8218245 GCF_029633855.1 Hoplias malabaricus
AAGCGTGTTCGCTCACAGACATGGTCAACTAGAGACACAAGGGAATTTCACTGGGGCATAATTAAAAAAACTGTGAAACATTATGTCATTTACATGAACACTTTAGATTTTCAGTTATGAATAAATTCCTTAATTCAGTAGCACATTTTTCGAGGTCATATGGTTTACCACCTCTTGCTGCTTCACATACCACAGTTTGTGAACCACTGCATCGCTCAAAGAACCCTTTATAGCACCTTTATTATTAATAGTGTAGACGTGTGTGTGTGTGTGTGTAGGGAGGGGGTGGGACTCCAGTTTCCTCCCACTGTCCAAACACATGTTGGTAGGTGGATTTGCTGTATGACATTGTCCACAAGTGTGTGTGTGTGTGTGTGTGTATGTGAGTGACTGGTGTGTGTGTGGTGCCCTGTGATGAACCTGCCTTCTGTCCAAGGACCCATCAGGACTCAAAGATATATGAATTAAATTATAAATTAATGAATTAAATTCTTATATTTATAGATTTGATGTAGTGTTCTAAGTAGCTCCTGTTTACTTTTACTATTTTATTACGTGAGAATCACTAACTATACGTACTGATCTTCACAGTCATGAATGGGAATTGTGAGCAGAAATACTGATTGCACCGTCCTAATCTACCTAACGACACTGCAGTACTGCACATTCATTTACTGACGTGGCTCAGCCAATCAGATTTTAGATCCAGAGTCTGTTCCATAATCCAGATTATTCTGCAGGTACTATAACTGTAATAAGTAAGTTATGAAAGCATGAGAGTGGGGAGCTTGGTGTACAGACATGCTACAGGATATTAAACGTTCTTTTAGATGAACACGTGAAATTAAATCTTAGTGCTTTCAGCCTTAATGTAAAAAGCGAAAGTGTATCGCTGAGTAACAGGAGCTAAATTTCAGGAACAAGTGCTGAGTACCACTCACAGTTTAGTGTAGAGTGCTGGGTTTTAATGACACTTTTGGGGATGTGGTGCAGTGCTGTCCACCGTGTGTGTGTGTGTGTGTGTGTGGTTTTTCTTTTCCCATTTCTCCGCACCTCCGATGTTCTTTGGAAGAATTCCCCTCCTCTGAGCGCATTCCTCTGTGCAGACGCTTTGGGAATTCCGTTTCCATGGAGCTGTTTGGAGTGCACAGAGTCCCAGTGTTAGCTTATTGATAACAGAGAGAGAGCTGCTGTGGTTTTAAACGTGTGCAGAAATAACTCTACCTCATATTCTTACTTTAAAATTACAGCTTCAAAATCGTTCACTGAGCTCTAAGAGGGAGAATAGAGCCTCTGTCGTTTCTCCTCTAGGCTCAGCACTGCAGAAACAGCACTATGTAACATTTGGAGGAAGGTAGGAACATCTACAAGGTGGACTGTCGAGGTGGGTGTGTCCAGAGTGGACACAGTGTTTAGAAAACTCCAGCGGCGCTGCTGTGTCTGATCCACCCGTTCCAGCACAACACACACTGACACAGCAGCACCAGCACCACCACCACGGTGAGGATGACCCCCCGCCCGCGTCATACCTTCTCTGTGGGGGTCCTGAGAGTTGAAGAACAGGGTGATAGGGGGCTAACACCGTATGCAGAGCAACAGATGGACAACCGTCTGACCAGAATGAAGACACTTACTGATGCTGAAACTGATGTGAGGTGGGGTGTTAAGCTCGTATCGTTCCTCAGGCCCCAAAACATCACTCACTCTGCACCCGAGGCACACAGATCCGTCCATCCTCTAAGAATACCGCCACGTACATGGAGAGAGATGACCGTCTGACTCTGGCTGTCCCTCAGTGCCACTAAGTGTGCTTTAAAAATACACCCTGAGGAGAAGGAAGGCCAGGAGACATGCAGCAAGAAGAAAAGGCATTATTACGGCTTGATGACTATTAACCCTCCATTACAGGCTTTTAGGGGCAATTGCTCTCGGCTGAATGGGGGAAAAGGCCAGTTTTCTTCTCTAATGTGAGGCCAAAGATGTTTCTTCTACAGTGAAGACTGTGAGTGCTATTACAGCTATTAAGGGAGAAGTTGTACAGCGGGTTAAAGACACATGCGTTTGTATCTGTGATCGTATGGAAGTCGTGAATACATTTTTACCTTTAGCTGCTGCTGTGTACTTCCTGTTTTTCTTTTTTCTTTTCCTCTATCTCTCTCTCGCTCTTTCTCTCTCTCTCTCAGGCTGATTTCACACTTGCTGTGTTTGCAGAAGTGTGTCAGAGTTTGACTTTTTGACATTGCAGCATGCACCAAAATATTTGGGCTCAATTCAGAAGCACATTTTGTGGCTATTATTGCATTTATATATTTATTTATTTTACATATATTTACATATTTATTTCCTAATTTTACGCTAAAAGTATTACAGGGGACGTATTATGAGAAAATATCCAGTTCAGGGTCGCGGTGGGTCCAGAGCCTACCTGGAATCATTGGGCGCAAGGCGGGAATACACCCTGGAGGGGACGCCAGTCCTTCACAGGGCAACACACACACACACACATTCACACCTACAGACACTTTTGAGTCTCCAATCCACCTACCAACGTGTGTTTTTGGAGTGTGGGAGGAAACCGGAGCACCCGGAGGAAACCCACGCAGACACAGGGAGAACACACCACACTCCTCACACACAGTCACCTAGAGGAAACCAACACAGACACAGGGAGAACACACCACACTCGTCACAGACAGTCACCCGGGGGAAACCCACACAGACACAGGGACAACACTCCACACTCCTCACAGACAGTCACTCGGAGGAAAGACGAATAAAAAAAAAGAACAGAGAATAAAGAGAACCAAGCGAAAACGGCTAAAAGCCAAACTTCTGCTTCTCGCTCCTCACTGCTGGGCTTTCTGAGCTGTGGCTCGTTTTTATTTAAAGGAAAAGGCGCCACACCACACTCCTCACAGACAGTGACACGAGGCTGTGTGCTGTTGCCCTGCTGCCCTAGATGTGCGTTGTATTTTACAGTGAGCTTCTTTCTCTCTGTTCTGCAGCACTGGCCACTGTGGAGGACTTCCAGATCCGTCCTCACACTCTGTATGTCCACTCCTACAAAGCTCCGGCCTTCTGTGACGACTGTGGCGAGATGCTGTGGGGGCTCGTACGGCAGGGGCTCAAGTGTGAAGGTGAGTGCTGCTGCAGGTGATGCTTCATGACTTCAACCCTGACTTTAGCTCTGATTCTCCATCTGCAGATCTGCAGGGCAGGCAGAGTCCATCGGTAAACCTGGGTAAGGGGCACAGAGTCAGATCTGTTGCTTCCTGATCCTCCTCTGTGCTGTCCTTCCCTCTACCGTCCTTCTCTCTGCTGTCCTTTCCTCTGTCTCTATCCTGTTCCTGAGCTGGATTCAAAGAGACACTGCTCCAGGATGCTTCCCCCTGAGTGGGCGGTTTCCTGCCTGCTGTTTTCAAAATGGACAAAGGCTTTCATGTCCTGCAAAGCCACCGTTACGTGGAGGTCACTCTGAATTTAAGAGGTGGATCTGTGGGTGGTTTTTCTCCGTGGCTGGGTTCGTTATGTCAGCTTCTCGATTAAGCTCCTAAAAAAAGCAACCGTAATGGCTTATTTCATGATGGAGCAATTATAGCAAGTGCATTAAATGACTGTGTCACATCCGCTGAAGGCTTTTTGTCTTAATTATGTGTGCGGTGTTTGGGAAAGGTGAGCGGAAGGCCACTAGTGGGTGCTGACGAGTGCTCCTGTCCTACCCTGTAAACAACAACAGTTTCATAACACACTGAACAAGGGATGGATCTCCAAAGTGTTTTGGCTGTTTGTGTTTGTTTTACGTGTGTGTTCCATTGTGAAACTGAGATGTTTCTTCTTTGTGTTATTTAAAGGCTGTGGGCTTAATTACCACAAGCGCTGTGCATTCAAAATTCCCAACAACTGCAGCGGCGTCCGAAAGAGACGGCTGTCCAACGTGTCTCTCCCAGGCCCCACACTGTCAGTCCCTCGGCCTGTGGCCCCTGAGTGCGTGGTGATGGCCCCTGAAGAGGTATTCTTTCTCTCTAGCTCTCTTTCTCTCACAGTCTGACTACGGCTGAATCCCAAATGACTCCCTACTCCCTACATAGTGCCTTATGTAGGTAATGAAATAATCTCTCTCTCTCTCTCTCTCTCTCTCTCTCTCTCTCTCTCTCTCTCTCTCTCTCTCTCTCTCTCTCTCTCTCTCTCTCAGAGGCCCTTGCTGGAGGCAAGTAAAAGGATTCCCTCGTGGAGTGGTCGTCCAATCTGGATGGAGAAGATGGTGTTGGGCCGGGTCAAAGTGCCGCACACTTTTAACGTGCACACGTACACCCGGCCCACCATCTGTCAGTACTGCAAACGCCTGCTCAAGGGGCTTTTCCGCCAGGGCATGCAGTGCAAGGGTAAAACATCCCACGTTTAATCTAATACTACATCCTACATTTAACTCCATACATCCTACCTTTAACCCCGTACATCTTACCTTTAACCCCATACATCCTACCTTTAACCCCATACTACATCCTGCCTTTAACCCCATACTACATCCTACCTTTAACCCCATACTACATCCTACCTTTAACCCCATACATCCTACCTTTAACCCCATACAGCCTACCTTTAACCCCATACTACATCCTACCTTTAACCCCATACTACATCCTACCTTTAACCCCATACTACATCCTACCTTTAACCCCATACTACATCCTACCTTTAACCCCATACTACATCCTGCCTTTAACCCCATACTACATCCTACCTTTAACCCCATACATCCTACCTTTAACCCCGTACATCCTGCCTTTAACCCCATACATCCTACCTTTAACCCCATACATCCTACCTTTAACCCCATACATCCTACCTTTATCCCCATACTACATCCTACCTTTAACCCCATACTACATCCTACTTTTAATCCCATACATCCTACCTTTAACCCCATACATCCTACCTTTAACCCCATACTACATCCTACCTTTAACCCCATACTACATCCTACCTTTAACCCCATACTACATCCTACCTTTAACCCCATACATCCTACCTTTAACCCCATACTACATACTATCTTTAACCCCATACATCCTACCTTTAACCCCATACTACATCCTACCTTTAACCCCATACATCCTACGTTTAACCCCATACTACATCCTGCCTTTAACCCCATACATCATACCTTTAACCCCATACATCCTACCTTTAACCCCATACTACATCCTACCTTTAACCCCATACATCCTACCTTTAACCCCATACTACATACTATCTTTAACCTCATACATCCTACTTTTAACCCCATACTACATCCTGCCTTTAACCCCATACATCCTACCTTTAACCCCATACTACATACTATCTTTAACCTCATACATCCTACTTTTAACCCCATACTACATCCTACCTTTAACCCCATACATCCTACCTTTAACCCCATACTACATACTATCTTTAACCTCATACATCCTACTTTTAACCCCATACTACATCCTGCCTTTAACCTCATACATCATACCTTTAACCCCATACATCCTGCCTTTAACCCCATACATCCTACCTTTAACCCCATACTACATCCTACCTTTAACCCCATACTACATCCTACCTTTAACCCCATACTACATCCTACCTTTAACCCCATACTACATCCTACCTTTAACCCCATACATCCTACCTTTAACCCCATACTACATACTATCTTTAACCCCATACATCCTACCTTTAACCCCATACTACATCCTACCTTTAACCCCATACATCCTACTTTTAACCCCATACTACATCCTGCCTTTAACCCCATACTACATCCCACCTTTAACCCCATACATCCTACCTTTAACCCCATACTACATCCTACCTTTAACCCCATACATCCTACCTTTAACCCCGTACATCCTGCCTTTAACCCCATACATCCTACCTTTAACCCCATACATCCTACCTTTAACCCCATACATCCTACCTTTAACCCCATACTACGTCCTACCTTTATCCCCATACTACATCCTACCTTTAACCCCATACTACATCCTACCTCTAAACCCATACATCCTACCTTTAACCCCATACATCCTACCTTTAACCCCATACATCCTACCTTTAACCCCATATTACATCCTACCTTTAATTACTATATATATGTATATATATATATATATATACTCATTAATTTTATGCAATAGAAAAAACTTTACGGTGTTATACTCTTATGATCTAATGACTCAGATCACTATAAGCACTTTATGTGTCTAAAAGATAGGCCAACAAAGGTTAACTGACATAAGTTGTTAAATTTCTAGGTAAAATGAAGTTCATTTTTTACTTATTTTAATGCATATCATCACTGCCCAATGAAAAACATTCTTTCATTCATTATCTGTAATACAGTTCAGGGTCGCGGTGGGTCCAGAGCCTACCTGGAATCACTGTGGGGCAAGGGGGGAACACACCCTGGTGGGTGCATCAGTCCTTCACAGGGCGACACACACAGGCACACACACACCTTTGTGTTGCCAATCCACCTACCAACGTGTTTTTTTGGATTGTGGGAGGAAACCGGAGCACCCGGAGGAAACCCACGCAGACACAGGGAGAACACACCACACTCCTCACAGACAGTCACCAGGAGGAAACCCACACAGACACAGGGAGAACACACCACACTCCTCACAGACAGTCACCAGGAGGAAACCCACGCAGACACAGGGAGAACACACCACACTCCTCACAGACAGTCACCCGGAGGAAACCCACGCAGACACAGAGAGAACACACCACACTCCTCACAGACAGTCACCCGGAGGAAACCCACACAGACACAGGGAGAATACACCACACTCCTCACAGACAGTCACCCGGAGGAAACCCACGCAGACACAGGGAGAACACACCACACTCCACTGTGTGAAAGATAGCTGTCTTCAAATGTTATAGAAACTAAACATACACAAATAGATATATATGAGATACATTTTTTTAATTGGATAGTGACTGTACTAACTGCTTATTTGCTGAGTTTACCTATTGGAAAAAACATAACTTGGAGATGCAGAAAATTACATATTTAAGTGTTATTTGACCAGGGATATTCCTATTTTACATACGACCCTTCTGAAGAAATCTTCAGATGTTTTTTCTAAAGACACAGCAGCAGTCTTATAATGGGCAATGGTCAGCAGTGTCATATTTATCTTTTCCAGATTGTAAATTCAACTGTCACAAGCGGTGTGCGTCCAAGGTACCGAGAGACTGTTTGGGTGAGGTGGTGTTTAACGGAGGTGAGAAACGCTGTGATTAGTTGTTAGAAATTATGTGTGTGTGTGTGTGTGTGTGTGTGTGTATAAAACATAAATGCTCGGAAATGTAAACATGCTTTTATTTCAACTATATATAAACTATTACACTGCATACTATATGTAAAGTGTGTGTGTGTGTGTGTGTGTGTCTGCAGAACCTGCTAGTTCAGGGCTGGACTCTGAGGTCACGATGGAGGTGGACATGAGTGATGCGACCAGCGAGAGCAGTCGAGTTCTGGACGATGCTGAGGAGGTGTCCACTCCTGACGACAAAATCTTCTTCATGGACGCTTCCTTCATGGACGGAGAGAAGGACGAGGAGACAGTGAAGGCCATCAGGTGACAATCTCTGTCCCTCTGCTCGGGGCTTATTCTGCTGTCTTTGATTCTGGGCTGAAAGATTGATCAAGTTTAATTTGAAATCGCAGTTAAAAGGAGTGTCATTCTCAAAATGTAGGGGCTGCCTTTTTTAATTCTAACCTTCATTATAAAGAACAATTACTTAACGGGGTTTTTAAGGGGACATTTAAACTTCTATAACAGAGTTAGACCAATCAGAGGCAGCTAAACACTGTGCTGTGTACATGACAACAACCACGACTGGTTCTCTACGTCCGGTGCTCGGGATTAAAGCCAGATCTTCTTGATTATAAAATTAATAGATAGAAAGTTATTATACGGTTAATATACAGTTTACGTAAGGCCTCTGAATGAGGACACATTCTTTACAAAAAGCTACAACTCTCTCAGGTCTATCTCATACTGAGTGTTTCTCTGTGAATTTTCATGGGGCCGAACGCTTCCGTCTGTTTTACAGCAAACCACACAGCAGTGTGACTGCAGATCCAGGTATTAATCAGTGTGTGTGATCAGGATGTTGTTTGGTTTCATATTTAATTGTGCTGTATGCTTCAGCTCAGAGTTCTCAGGGAGCTGCTGATGTGAGCTGCTGATTGTATTTTGCAAGAGATAGCACTGATTATAAAATCAAAGGGTTTTGGGTTCGTTATGATATTTTGGAAAATGTGTGCTCTGAAAAATAAAGAAATCTATAGAGAAAACCCTGAAAGTCAAGGCTGCAGGACGCATTATTTAGTGGTACAAGTCCTATTTCCCTTTTATTTACTTTTAGATTCATTTAAACCCTATGGGGTGATTTCCCAGACCCGGATTAAGCCTAGTCCTGGGCTGCACAGCATTTTGAATTGGGGTTTTCCATTGAAAGGAGGATAGAATCCAGGACTAGGCTCAATCCCTGTCTGGAAAACCACCCCTGTATTTAACAGGATTCAGAATTGCCACCACCGACTTGTTACAAAAGCCAGCATTCGTGCACATCTCTGAAGGCACCGTTAATGCTGAATGATATGTACAGGTTTTGGGAACAACATGCTGCTATCCAGACAGCGTATTTTTACTGGGAAGGCCTTGTTTATTTCAGTAAAAGGCCGGTCCACATTTTGCATGATTACAACAGCATGGAGGGCGGCACACCGGCGCAGCAGGTAGTGTCGCAGTCACACAGCTCCGGGGACCTGGAGGTTGTGGGTTCGATTCCCGCTCCGGGTGACTGTCTGTGAGGAGTGTGGTGTGTTCTCTCTGTGTCTGCGTGGGTTTCCTCCGGGTGACCGTCTGTGAGGAGTGTGGTGTGTTCTCCCTGTGTCTGCGTGGGTTTCCTCCGGGTGACTGTCTGTGAGGAGTATGGTGTGTTCTCCCTGTGTCCGCGTGGGTTTCCTCCGGGTGACTGTCTGTGAGGAGTGTGGTGTGTTCTCTCTGTGTCTGCGTGGGTTTCCTCCGGGTGACCGTCTGTGAGGAGTGTGGTGTGTTCTCCCTGTGTCTGCGTGGGTTTCCTCCGGGTGACTGTCTGTGAGGAGTATGGTGTGTTCTCCCTGTGTCCGCGTGGGTTTCCTCCGGGTGACTGTCTGTGAGGAGTATGGTGTGTTCTCCCTGTGTCCGCGTGGGTTTCCGCGTGAGATTTGGAAATTATTTCACTTTCAAAATATAGCAACAGGTCTCCTCACTTCCCAAATGCTTACAGAGTGTTGTTAAAAGAAAAGGTGATGAACACAGTGGTAAACACTGCCCCTGTCTTAACCTTTTTGAAACATGTTGCTGGAATCAAACTCAAAATTGGCCAATATTTTTTAAAAGTAGTTCTTAGTGTAACATTTAAAATATTGTCTGCGTGCAATTTTCAATTAAAAGTGCAGTTTCTCTAATTTCCCTCTGTGATCAATAAAGTATTCTGATGATTCTGATTCAGTGATTTGCACATCACTGCGCTCTGTTTTTGTTTACATTTTACACTTTTCTTCTCCATCATGGCGTCCTCTCTGCAGTCCATCCACCAGCACCAACATCCCTCTGATGCGTGTGGTTCAGTCGATCAAACACACAAAGAGACGCAGCTCCACGCTGGTGAAGGAGGGCTGGATGGTGCACTATACCAACAGAGACAACCTGGTAAGACCTTAACAGCCACTCGCTGAATGCAGCTCACACACTTACAAACACTCAGCTCAAATACTGGTGCATAAACCCTTGTTTACGGGTCGTAAGTCTTCCTCCAGTCACTGATTAAACAGCAAAAAAGCTCCTAAAGGCTGTATTTGGAAGTTATTTTCAAGAAAATAAATCCTCCAATGCCTCACAAAGTGTTTCAGATGTAACTCTGCACCTTCCTCTTCATTCAGTTTGCGGATCTATGAATATGCAATTAG